>NC_062523.1:16825872-16870872 GCF_022655615.1 Tachysurus fulvidraco | reverse complement strand
GAAAGTAATTACATGCGTCATCACTGATAGAAGTTTAAAAGGAGAATCCCGTGCTTACAATTTTTGGCCACAATTTTTAGTCACAAAAAAACTCCGAGAGGTACTCCTAAAGTCATGTCAGATCCTGAGACTAAATTGCCTCACACTCACTTTATTCTCTCAGCCAACCTCTCAGTAAATAACTGTGAATTAATGACTATATATGTCCATCTGACAAACACCTCAGAAGGCATTCGGCAGCAGAGCATACAGTCACGGAATGAAGAAATTATTTATGATTTCTGATAAGACTAATGAGAGTCCATCTCAACATCGCTGCCTAATTTAGAGTGTATGTTTATTTCACACTTCAAGCATATGTTTAGTAAAGGGAATGAATTGCACATTCACTTGGAGAAAGTTAAAAACCTTTTCATTATTATCAGTGTACCAGCATCAACTTAAAAGTGTATTGCTTGGATCACAAGAGTTTTGAACAAATAGCATTTGTCTTAATGTAGTGCATTCATGAGTCCAAATCCAGACAATTCTATAGCAGAAAATTACAATCAATGATAAATACATTCTCATCCAATGAGATAATCCGGTATAGTTTCCCTATCCAAGATTGAGATGTCTCTGGCTTTGCCCAGTCTGCCTTTTCATATTTAATGTGGCCATTTTCACCTTCAGCCTCTACTAAAGCCAGGGGACAGGAGAGGGTAGACATATGAGATTTTGCCCTCATTAGTGGTAATCCCCTGTGCTGATAGAGCTGGGGTTGTGTGAGTGTGCTCAGTGGGGAGACCTGCATGCAAGTGAATTTATTTGCTGAGGACCAGGTGTTTGGATAAAGCTGGGCAGGAGTTGTGTTACTTGGCTGTGTAGCTAGTTAGCTTTGGCTCCACCACCATTCTCTTTCTTTCCGCTCCTGCTGCAGCAGAGAGGGCTGATCTCAGTGTAACTCCAGCCTGGGAGCTCAGGCAGAGCTGGGTAAATACAGTTCAGCTCCTCAGGGAGGCGACTTTGCAGATGAAAGCAGCTCAGGCAGCACTAAAGTGCAGACCAAGATCAGTGCAGATCAGAGTCCTGTGGTTCAACCTTTCTTACACACATGCTTTTCTGCCAGGTCCTGTTCAACAGCAAACAAATGCTAATGCTAGCACAGCAGATATTACATCAGCACTGTAATTTTATTCATTACATGCATAACAGTTTGATATTTCCGCCTTCCTCGTGTAAGCCGTCTTACATGTGGCCTGCTTAAAATGTGTGACACTACATTTTAGATAACACAGAGCATACTGATCAGATATTTTGTTAACCTTAAAATGAATACATTAATGATAATAACATGCTTCTCTTGTCTCCTGTAACAGCCCGACATTTAAAACAATTACATGGCTAATGAGTCCTTGTCATTCTTCAGGGTGGCAAAATCCCAATCAGGTGGACAGCACCAGAAGCTATCACTTATCGCAAGTTCACTTCAGCCAGCGACGTGTGGAGCTACGGTATTGTGCTGTGGGAAGTCCTGTCCTATGGAGAGAGGCCTTACTGGGAGATGTCCAACCAGGATGTGAGTAGAGCAACATTACTATGGCAGGATAATGAACATCCTGCTGTGAGAGGAAGTAAAGCATGGCATGAACAGGTGGCAAACATATCCTGATACTGATCACCTGAATGCTTTCACGCATGCAGAGAAAGCTCACTCAACTTCACACAGACACTATACTGAAGAAGTATCAGGGCTTTCTGACAAATCAGTAATCACTTATCAATTGTCATTTAAGTCATTTAAAGTCACTTCACCTAGTAATAAAACATAAGATTTTATTTTTATTTATTGATAAAGTGCATGAACATTCTTAGACATGAACCTAAGAATCAAACGATGTTATGTGGTTGCTAGCAGGGCTAGCTTAATAGTATTCTTAGACCCTGGCCGACCTGCACTAGCATGAGGATATGTTTTGTTGAGACTATGAGTTGTTACAGTATGATGGATAACTGTGTCTACTAGATGCTGTAAATAGAAATGTAAGATGCCAAAATGGATTTGTTGACAATGTTGATTCCAAGCAAATAGAAGTAAAAAAAAAAAAAAGTCTGGAAATTGATCATCTAGTTGAACATCAGACCGTAACAGCATAGTATTGATATTGCTTGTCATTTCCATGACTTAGGTGATCAAAGCAGTGGATGAAGGCTACCGTCTTCCTCCACCAATGGACTGCCCTGCCCCTTTATATCAGCTAATGCTGGATTGCTGGCAGAAAGACAGAAACAATCGGCCCAAGTTTGAGCAGATTGTCAGCATCCTGGACAAGCTTATACGTAATCCAGGCAGTCTGAAGATCACAGCCAGCACCACCTCCAGGTAATTGATGGTTCGTCCACCCACAGTATCCAGAAGCGCAGAACAGAACATGTGCTTATTGCAAACTGCCACCCACTCCTGTTCTGCTCTGTGTCACTTTCTGTTCATCAAAATATAGCTTTCTCATGAAACTTAATGAAAGGAAGCAGCTTCTTCCTCCTTCCTTTATACTCTCACATCACTCAGGTTTCTACCACCTCTAACTGGTCACTGGTCATTTTACTTAACTGTCCTGATGAAACATCTGCTGGAAATTATTTTTCGCTGTTTTTGTTTTTTTTGTTGTTGTTGTTATTAATGGAGCCACTTTGCTCAGTCACTGTCTGGAGACAGACACAGTGTGCAATGAATAAACTCTTGCTTTCTTCTTGACCTGGTCACTAGAATATGAAGGATGCCCTAGTTATTAGTTAATAAGTATCTGTCATATGTACTGTATTCCTACACAAAGATGATCACACAGATAAATGTTCACCTTTACACTTCCTACCATTGTAGAAATGGCCTTGCCTAGCCTTTTCGTTTCTGTGTCAAAATAGACCTGAACTTAGCTTTACCTGAGTAATATCCTCTTACATTTGTTCATTCAGTGCCAATCTATTAAATGTAGCAGGGAGCTATTTAATTATTAATATGCCCAAGCACATAACTGTGACTAATGATGTCTTAAGGAAGTGCAAATATGTGCCAGGGAGTTCACTTGTAATTTTCCTAATTGGTTTTTAACATGGAGAGCCAGGGAGCAATAGACCCAGGTGATTTATTGCTCAGAGGTGCTGAAAAAGTCATTCTACAGTCTCAGCTGCACCCGCTCTCATGCACCTCGTTTATCTACAAGCCCTATGTGCTAATGGATCAGCAATTCAGCCAGCTTTAACACCCGGCCTCAGGCTCCAAGACCTGACCCTCAGTCAGAGGGATGAGTAAAATCCACAGAGCGTGTTACACAGGAAGTGAAACAGAGGCACTCTTCCAGCTCAAAGATGGCTCAGGCACCCTGCTCCACTTCACAGCAAGAGGTGCATTCCTGTCCGTGATGAAGCTGCCCAGATGTCTCTCCTGCAACGGAGAAGGGCAAGTTCTTCCTCCTCCCTTTTCTCCCCCGAGAGCATTAAAAACTAGATACTACGCAGCCGCAGTTATTTAGAGGTCACCACACCAGTAGGGAAAGGGAGAAAAAAGATAGGAACAGACAGAGAGGCAATTGTTTACCCCTAGTTTTGTCCCACGTGTCTGATGCACTCACACCGCGAGAAGGCTCAGAGTTGAAGAGCCAGCAGGTTTTGGACACAGGGGTTTTAGGCTATCACTTCCATTTCCAACAACAAAGCTGTTTCTTTTCATGTTTGGCCTTCCCTCTGTGCTGTATGTGTTTTGTTGAGAATTCAGTGTGGTGTCTGAAAATAAACCATCAGATCAAAACACAAAAGAAACAAACCTTGAGGTCATTCATAGTTTACTGGTATAGTCAGTGGGTTAAGCACAGAGTTTGAGTGATGCATTCACATCAGTAGTCTCTCTGTATCCTTGGGGAAAATTGTTCTTTGCCAGCTTTCACCTGAGCTCAGAGAACATCTGTTCAACACTGCAATCCCACGCTGACCGATTGTTCAGGTAACCTGAGATCTAAGATCATGCTTTTAACATTTTATTTTGAAACATAACTAACAATGGCAACATTTACATTTAAACTTAAAATTTTCCACAATCATTTACTTCATATTTGGTGAATGGGTTCAGAGGAGTATAAAGCCGAAGGATGCATAGTTTATTGGACACAATGTATAAATCATCTGTTTGTGTGTCTAAATATTTTTAATTTCACCTATTAGTTCACCTCCGTGTCTATTTGTCACAGCTGTTACTGCAGGCCTTCCCGTTGTCCGCCATTAAACAACTGTGTCTGGAGGATAAACTTACTGATATTTTAATTTGCTTATACACATTACTATTAATATCCATCTCCAGGGGAATCATAATCGCATTTCCTACATTTGATTCTGCTGGTTTTGATCAGGTTTTCTGTTCTGTTCTTTAGGCTTTTTTTTTTTAAGTATAATCCTTACTGAACTGGTCAGAAACCCATCACTGACCATTTTCAATTTGAACTGATATGATTTGCTATGAACTGGTTTCGGCCTTTTCATATGAAAATAAAATTTATTTTCAAATTTGCTCAACTTCTTCCGTCACGTGTTGAAGAGACAGAAAAAATACTTTGTTTAATTGAATAAAGCAATAGGCATCTAAATAATGGTAAAATACAGCAAGATTGCTTAGCTAAATCTGTTTTGAGTTAACATTAAGTTTGATTAAATTAGAATGTTTTACAGAATGTTTAAATAGAACTAAATTAAAAAGGCTCAGCTTGCCAAAGTAATGATAAACTGTCTCATATTTATATGTTTGTAAATCTAACTGGATTGTTTTTATAGTAATGTAACTGATTGTGTCTTACCGGTTCCACTGAATTATTCACTTTTTGGACAGTTTTTACCCGGTACACGTGCTTCTGATACACACACAACCAGTAGAAATAAGCATACGAAGAAAATGTCAGTGATGGTGATACTGTAAAATAAATTTTCCTCCATGGATTAGATTTCATCAGGGAATGTTTGGCATAACATGGATGGAGGAGAAAGGTTTTGCATCTCCACAGGTATTTCCTTACAGAGACCATTCAGGCACGCATGAGCTCTCTGTGTTTGTTCTATTAAATATGCACTTTTATGAGCTTCTCATTTGGACCTTTTTCAAATAAATGATTACATTTACTGCTGGGAAACTAGAGAAATGGATTGTGTAGTGTGGTGAAATAATCTCTGTTACAGTGGATAGGACTAGGTAAGGAACCACATTGCTTTTTCTCTTGTTCGATATTATTTAAGTACAGAATAAATAATGGTAATGCAACTCTTATCAATACAATACAATACAAGTTGTATACAATACAAGCAGAATAAATACATGTCATACTTTTTATCCATTTATAGTTATGCTTCATGTTCCGGAAGCCTCTGAAACAGAGTTTCTCACATCACTCATGTTATAACAGCTATAAAGATATAACTAGTCATTCCTTCACCAGTCTCTTAAAGTCTTCTGTCCACAAAGTGTCTTCTCAAGGAAAACGTCACGCTGTATAAGTTACCATAGAAATAATAACAAGCACAAGAATATAAACCTTGCTGTTGGCACTAGTGTTAGAGTGGTGGTGTTCTAAAAAGTTCATCAACACCTTATTACAAATCAGATTAAAGGGATAACAACAAACTCATTCTCTAAAATATTTACAGTTTTCACATTCATTGTCTTTGTAATCCAGGCCTGTTAATCAGCTCCGGACCAGCACAGATATCACCTCATTCAGCACTGTGGGCCACTGGCTGGAGAGTGCAAGGACTCTACCCTGTAAAGAGGCCTTCAGCGGAGTCAGCTACAGCTCTTGTGATACACTACCCAAGACCTCTGCAGAGTAAGACTGCCTTCCTCTCACTGTATTCCATCACATACACATGTTCAGGTTTGGGTGGGGAAACATATAACCGTGTGTCTGGTAAAGATGTATAACACATAAAGTGATTTGTGATGACTTGAGTGCAGTATACATATCAGAACTTAGAAATGTTTGATTACTTAAGCATCTCCTTCCTCTCAACTGCAACAGCTATGTTTTTTCGTAGTGACAAAGCAGCAGACGTACAGAAACCTTTTTAAAAAGACTGTCACATAGAGGCAAACTAGAAACAAGTCAGACAGGCAGCACGAGTGTGGTCCCTTTTATGTGTGAACTGGATGTTGTGACCACCCATACCACTCAACACGATAAAGGCCTCATTTACAAAGCTCTTCCAATTAAAATATCAATCCCAGCTTTGGTTCACATATTTGCTTCTACTTCTGGGGGAAAAAAGTTGTAGTAGCTGGCAAGGAACTTTCTCATAGCCCACATAACATCTGTACAGACACTTTCCCCCTTCAGCTGATAAGGTATTTGAAAGAGTAAATAACGTGACATTCATAATCAACATGATCAAAGCCTTGGTCCTGGAGCAGTGGTTTTCTTGTTCTCTGGAGGAAATAGCTAACCAGCAAGAGATCAGCCTCTGAGAATGCTTTATGTGTGTATTTGGCTTAGAGGGCTGGGTAAATAATTATATGCAAATAGATTTTCTCTCCCATATCCATGACCCAGAATAGGGCAGCTTAAAATGCAGATGTTTTCTCATGACTTGGCCTTGTATAAGAAGTCAACTGTGGAGACAATAGAAGTTGAGCTTTAAATGACAATTATGATGAAATACTCCTAAAATGGCTTTGAATAATTTTGTGTACAATACAGAGCAACACAACCTCTGAAGCATTAACTTAAAACTTTGGATTTGTAGAGTACACACTGTTCATCCTGATAATAGGGTGTGGTTGTGATATTTGGGTTTTCTGGAGTAATAGCATGCTGTCAACTGAACAAAAAGCCAAAAATCTGTTTTCTATGTTAATTACACATCTCTGGAAATGTGTCTGTAACTGTTACCATGACATGTGTATATTGTTAGATTCTACACTTTGAGACTTTTTTACATGTTTATCTGAATGCATTTTGACCAAATTGACTTTTCTAAGATCATTAAATCGTTGTGTCAAGTAAGAACTGATTGATATGAGAATCTGTCAGTTATACAATATGATATATTTACAAAGTATACCACAACATATCTTGTGTCTATGCAAGTCATCTGTAAAAGTGAGTTTTATAACAAACATAAGAAAGAACTGAGGTTTAGTGTCTGCATCTTTGTTCAATATCAGGGTGCACTGGTGATGATATTATCAGCTACAACTTTATCATATAAATGACTTCATTATTGGTTTGAAATAAGTTTGATATAAAAAACTTAAAGATAAATAAATAAATACATAAAAAAAAGCAAATAAAATATTTGATTTGAGCCTAAAACCTGTAGTCCTAATGTGTCAACCTCCTAGCATTTGCACATTTAGCTTTTTATGAGCACCAGCACCAGCTGTGTCTTTATGTTTTATACAGAAAGAAGTGTGCTTGAAGTGTGTGATGATAAAAAAAATACCTCTATGATAGATGACAGTCCTTTTTTCTAATTTCCAGATTCATTACTGTCTAAATACTTATACTTAGTATATAAAACAAAAAAAAAATATGTTCTCTCCAGTAGCCAACTTGTCAGATCAGATGCACTTGTGTTCCATTTATTTCTGTATTAACCGTCCTCAGGAGACAGATTTCTGGATTACTAAATTAAGCCTCTGTCACCAAAGGAAATGTTTTCATGTCCTGACAGTATACTATTTCTGCACAAAAGGAAACATGCTCTTATCAAAAATATCAAACTATCTAATAAAATACAGTCCATTTACCAGAAATCTCTATTAGCTCAGTTCAGACTGAATGAAAATAAATTAAAAGTCCAGAATGTTTAATCAGCCAAATTATCAATGCAGATAACATGTGCATTTCTATATTATATATATATTATTTATTATATATTATATAATAAATCACCCATGGAATTGATAACTGATCCATATAAATGTCAGTAATCAGATATATCACAGCTAGTAAATATGCTGTAGCAGTCACTTTAAAGGTTTGCTTTGTCCTTAGAATCTGCCTGGCTGAGGTCAGGCCTGCAGCCACTTGTCCTGAGTGGGAGCCGTCCATGGGAATTACGACTCTTTAGGCCTTACAGTGTGGACGGTGGGTTTGGATTGTGGTTTTCTGTGTGCTGGCTATCTCCTAAAACCTCTGCTCTACAAGATGCTGACTTCACATGCTAAAAGACACAGTTAATTAACAGTGCGATTCTAACCTAGACAAGCTTGTACTAATACGCTTTGATAAAGTTCAACATAACAAAGCTGTGAGATGGGACAGTATTTTTGCAGAAAAGGGAACTAAAGCGAACGCTGCACTAATTTGTTAATGTCACACTGTTTTAAACAAGTGTTTCAGGATGTTAAAAATAACATTAACAAAGAAAACAGTCTAACTTCAACTGCTGTGCATGGGATGAGTAATTTATAGCATGCCTGGTGGACCTGCAGTCTCTGTTCTCTTACATAGTGCATGCAAATATAAAAGTGCTGTATTCCTCATCCTAAAATTTAACTCTGAGCAAAGGAATTTTAACCCTGACCTTGTTTCTGTTAAATGACCAAAGCAGCAAGTTAAACCTTTTTATCACAGAATCCTGGAATCAGATCTTCCTCAGCCAGTTTATTTGTCCAAAGCAATTTTCCTGTCTCTTGATTAACTTGTCATTCAGTGAATATTGTACAACTCATACAATTTTTTTCCCTCTTGTTCATCTCCCAGGGACTTCAAGAAGGTTGGTGTAACATTTGTTGGACCTCAGAAGAAGATTGTGAGCAGTATCAAAGCACTTGAAACACACTCAAAAAATGGCCCAGTTCCTGTCTAAAAAGAGAATGAAAAAAAAACTTATTAAAAGGATGGACAAAACAGAGAGAAATTCAGGAGACTGGTGCTGCATTTGGTTTTAAAAGACAGAAATTATGAATCCGAGGAAAAAGCATAAACAACAATGTAAGCATATCAGGGCACAGGAAAGCAACACTCCTGGAGAATGGCTGTTTTCCAGCATCTAATAATGTTGCTCAGGCAGAAAGTGTGCCTCATGGCCTGTTAATGGTTTGCTTTATGCAATAAAGAAGAATAAAAAGCAGGTGGGGCTTCTCTGAAAAAACTAAGCTCTGGGGCAGGACTCTAGCTCCCATAAGCCCTCCACAGATCAGCAGAGCACTGTCTGAAGAGCAAGATGAAGCTTTCAAGAACTTGGAAGTGTCTCCTCTGTGCAGATACAACTAACAGCTCTTAATACATGACATGAGGGTAATAAAATGCAAAAACTTTGTAATGCAGCCACCCTTTTGGAGACAATGGACTCAAGCCTAAGGCCTGTTCCATCCAAACACCTCACTGGTATTCTGTAATGTTGGATGGGGAACGTCTTAGCTAGTTGAAGAGAAAAACCCCTGCCAATACATAAGAGATGCCTTTAATTTCAAGATTTCCCTAGAGAACAAGAGAGCTGGATTCCAGTAAACTACAGTGCAATTGAAGAAGAAAGAAACCAGGAATGTCCAGTAAAGGCAAATTATTATTTAACCATTTTTTTTCTTTTCTGTGGCAGTGACACATTGACCAGAACATATGATTACCTATTACACAATTAGAAAATATGGATCAACAATAAGATACTATGTATGTACTCCTTTATTGTGCTCTTTATGCCACTTAAAGCAGACACTTTATTTTTGATGTTGAAAAAACCTGTAACTGATCAATTGCATTAAAGGAAAGTGAATATGTGAATTTGTGAACTACTTGAAAGAAAAATCAATGCAATTGTAAAGTCAATCCATAATCTGGCTTCCTTCTGAGCAACATTCAGAGATCAATCAGAGAAACGTTTTGGAATGTGTCAAAAGTTATTGTACATGTGAAGACATCTGTATCTGTCCAGCAAGATCTCAGAGAGAGAAGGTCAGAGAACATAAGTGTAGTAGGGCATCGGACATGTTAGATATGATGGGAATGAAGGGCCTCACTGAGGAGCAAAGTGTATCATTTCCTGCTGTGAAATTTCATAAAGTTTCAAATGGCACTAATATATTTGAGGGAACGTACTTTAGGGACAGTTTTAAGTAATATGTCCTTAATGCAGAAGCTCAGGATGCACAGCCCTCATTCAATTTTAGGATGAAAAAGAGACAACAGAAGTAAATACCATGCAACCGACTACTTCAGACTGATGTTCTGTACCATTTGATCATCATTGAGTTTTTGGCTACACACAGAAGCAGAAATGATATGATGGGGAAGGGAATGCAGCATGCTTCAAAATGGTTCTTTATGGGTCTTGACATGGTTTATTCAGATCATGAATAATCTAGAAAATATACAGTGACTTTTAGCTCTTCCTTTTCAACCCTTCAATCTGCCTGTAAATGTTGCTGTTCCCTCAGCTCTCAGCATGTACATATGTAAACACACCCTGTAATAACAGCAATGGTGAACGCACCCGGCCATCCTTTTGTACAAATGTTTGTATGTATAAAAGAATGAAAGAAAATCTGGAAAAAAAAATCGTTTGTATTATATTTTATGCTTTTTGTATCTTTTTTTTTTACTTTACAAAAAAAAATCAACAGTAATTACCTATTTATTTGATAACAAACAGTATATCGTGCTAATTTGAGTGTTTTTTGTTTCGTAGCATACAGTAAGTTATGATATGGTTGTGATGACATTATCAGTGTTGTGCGTTTTACTTCATGAAACATGACCTCTAGAGAGCAATACTGTTTTTTTCCACCCTGTCCTCCTCTACTATTTCTTTAGAGTGGTTTGTATGTGTGTATGAGGATATAAGTGGGTGTGTAAATGTAGATGGCCTTGTCTACTAATGTAAAATGATTTGTAGTGGAAACATTTATATTTTTATAATAAACTGTGTAAAAGTATTTTCTAAAGAATGAATGCAGAGAGGATTGTGTCATGGTGATTTTACTTGACCGATCTCCTGTTCCGTTGATCGTAATGACGATGCTTTGGGGCAAACATCCTAATAATCCCTTTAGTCACCATCTTTTGCCTCTCTGTCAGGCACAGGGCTGGCAACGAGAGTTACATTGCAATGTAATGCTACAACCCAAGCAGAAAGTTCCTGCAGATTCATCTGGTATATTTTCAGAATCAGTAATGCTACAGCAAGAAGCCAGTTACTCTGTGGAAGAAGCCATATGTTTACCCACAAACGCACATGAGTGACTAAGTTTGATCTTTGTTTTCCGTATGGCTAAATTGCTTATCTAGAGATCTGAAGATGGATTAAACCTGTTATAAAATGGATCTGCTCATTCATGTGGTTTGTGCTTCGAGATTGGTCAGAAAATTCTCACCCACAGTCGGAAATTATAACAAGATACGCCCTTCTACTTGTGAATGATACTGAAATCTATAAACAACCATCCTATTGTGTTGTTGTTTCATATAATTATGCATCATCCATGTGGTTCCCATTTACCAGATCTCTTGTGTCTTAAGAACATAACAAATATTCAATATAGGTCATGTTACAACACATTTTCAATAAACAAATAAATAAACAAATCCTTATTCTTCCATACATACTTAGACCCTGGGTTTATTCTGTGATTTAGTTTTTTTATGCATTTTTTTTTTTTTGTAAGATTTCCAGAGCCATCAAACCCAACAGCTTGAGATATGAGTGATGGGAAATCTGCTCTGCCCAGAAAGCATGAGACAGAACAGATGTGAAGGGCCAGATGTGCTGGAAGTTGACAGTCCCTGGAAAAGGAGAGATCAGGGTGAGATCAGGGTGAGAAGCAATGCAGAGAGTGTGTGGGATGCTGCTCTGTTAGTTCTGCAGGTGATGTAATGCCCGCCATTGTTCCTCCAATGCTCCTGTGTGCTAAAAGAAATGACATGAGATGTAAAGCATTAAGACAGGCAGAAGTGTGCAGAACAAAGCCACATGATCGTAGTGTAGGACAATGTTTACTCTCTGTGAGCTTAAGCTTCTTTGTAGCACCTTTTGTGGAATAGTGTGAATGATGGAAAAAGGGATTTCTTTTTATAATATAGACAATTTTGGATACATGACTCTGCTATGAATCACTCAAGATGGTTTGACATTGATAGTATACAAAATCTTAAATAGCAACTGCTAAACTGCTTAATATCAGATAAATATGATTGCTGCATTTTTTTAAAGACACCCAGAGACACATCAGTCTTCTTCGTTCAGCCTTTAAAAAATGTCTCCAGCTGTTTGCAGCTGCAGCACGAAGCAGAACAACACCTTGCAAAGCCATAAACAGCCTTGATACTAGCAGCTTAAACTAAGGGCACGTTATCCTCCAATGTCACTTCCTGAAAAGGGGTCATGGGTCAGCAATAAAGCTGGAGATGGCATGTTAATTCAAGCTTTGCATTTGTCCCTTAAGATGGAAGAGTCTTCATTTAAAATCTCATTGCTACAACCTTTGTGCCTTTTTTAATCAAGAGCCTTCTGTAGGTTAATGAACTAGATATAAATGGGGCATTTAATCTGTCCACTAATGAATTAGACTGAATGCCACAAGGCTGAAGCAACTTTGTCACTGTGTGTGTGTGTGTGTGTGTGTGTGTGTGTGTGTGTGTGTGTGTGTGTGTGTGTGTGTGTGTGTGTGTGTGTGTGTGTGTGTGTGTGTGTGTGTGGTGTTGATGATGACTGAACCGTATGGAAAGGCTGTAGTCTCTGTAGTACATTTTACGGGGACTGGCTCGTCAATCTTTCTGTAACCAAGGGAAAAGTCAATAGCATTTCAAGTAGGAAGCAGGTCATGGGATTAAACACGTTCCTCTGTTCCTGTTTGTATAACAAATGACCTGTCAGATGCAAGAGGGAACTTCATCACCATAACTGCCCGACTATGATGTTCTTCCTTCCATGGATCAAGGAAGATATCATCCTTTGTCCCTATTTCTCATTTATACAATTTCCAAAAACTTAACATTGCAGCTTTGATATAAGAATTCAACAAAAATTTCTAATGTTTTATTTAATTAAGCCTGTTCAACGAGAAGTATTGCAAGTTCTGGCTTTTGCACACATGGGAGATTGTTGCCAGCTAATGCAGTTATACTTTATTGTCTGAAGTGGAACACCACTCAACTACACCACTCAAGTGAAAACCACTCAAGTACACTGACTGGTATCCAAACATTTACTATGCATGAAATATAGTCACTTACATTTCCAGAGCTGAAATCAGACAACTTGCTGCAGCTCTGAGAATGTACTGTAGGCTTCATCACATCATGGCCATTGGCTTTGCTCTTGTTATGATCAAGGCGAAGCTGAGTCACTATAATCCATCATTGCATGTGTACTGAAATGTGGCAAGTACTCAGTTAACATCTTGTTGTGTTTGTCTTAATTGTGGGTCTGTTTAAATCATAAAGCTAAGCAGCACAGGCCAGAACAGATGGAGTTAAGGCGCCTGTGTTTAGTGTCTTTACTCTCTGATAAAAGCAGCGTATGATGTGCTGTCATGGATTCTGCACTCACAGCTTGAGTATGTCTCTTCATACATGCATTTGATTATATTATTTCATTAGTGGTGAACCTTGGCGCTATAGAACCCGTAAAGCCTGAGTGTCAAACACGGTCCCCTGTGCTGCGTATGCACAATACAATCCCATGTTGGATATATATTTCATATAGTACTGTCATAGATCAAAAGCAGTTAAATGGACCGTTTTGATGATTTACAGACTTCTAGCTGCTTTCGTCTTTGTCTGTGCCTTTTATAGAATGATCCCTGCTGTGTACTCGTTACTGACTACTGTTGCCATTATCTTCTTCCCTTAGCTATAAATGTGATGACTTGAAGTGCACTTAATCTTGTCGTTGCTTTTTCTATCAAACATAAAGTTATTATACATGTTAGCACCTATTTTTCCTCAAGCGCTTTAACCGATTTATGCTCAGTTTTTCCTTTTATAGTGTTAAGACACCTGTACACTTGATTTTTTTTTCCTTTTCTGTTTACTAAATGGAGGAAATTCATTTAAAGGTTATATTACAGTGAAGTGTAAACATTGTCAGAGCAGATCAGGCTGCTTGCAACAAAGGGGGTAACATCTGGACACTCGGGGGTTGGGGAGGATGGGGCTCCCTATGGGCTGCACTGTGCACCAGACAAAGAAACCACAGAGCTGCTTGGAAGCAGCATGCTGGGAGGGGAACCCACAAGAGCACAGGCTTTACCCAGGCTGAGAGGAAGCTGGAAGAATCTGCCATAACTCACTTATAAAACAACACGAGTCCATGGCTGCTTTGACCTCAGGCTCACAGGCAGTGCAGTACTAGCAGCCTTTGCTCAATTCCTGCATTTAGAGAGGGGCTGCTTTTCTTTTATGTTTACTTTGAGAGCTTGATGGCTTCCAAATCCACAAATCTTAAAATTGCAGGAATGCAGTTGTTTTTTGTTCTAATTTAGTTCCTCTCATTAGCTGAGCTTGCCCCTCCTTCAGTGTGCAGAATGTTTCCATATAGTTCAGACATGACTAATCCTTTCCGCCCTTCCATCATGAAATTTAGCACAACCTCAAATATACTAATTCCATGGGTATTATGATTCTCTGTCCTCGCTTCTGGACTGATTCCAAATGAGGCATTTTATATTTCTCTACAAATGCATTATTTCTTATAATCAAGAACTTATTTAAACATAATGCATAGTATATTGATAATTATATACATATCATATAAAAGTTTAATTCATCCCCTTTCCCTTATCTGGATAATTTGTTATTAGTTTGTTTTTTTAAAGAAAAATTGGATTGTAAAAAGTAAATTATTTAATTTAGTTTAACAATAGGCCTAATCTGTGACCCCAGAACAAATCCCTCCTGTTTAAGCTTTATTGAAATGAAGAAAATACTCAAAACAATAAGTAAATTCTTTGTAATAATAAAAGCTCTGCATAAAATTTAATGGAAATGACGGGTTACTCATTCATGTGTGCACCCAGGGATGCAACAAATTTTAGTGATAACGCACCAATTCACAAATCATAAATCACTTAGCATGCTATTGTTCATTAAATGGAACATGTTTCCCCAATTAGGAGTTGTCACAACAGGGCCTCCTCATTCAGAGTGCAGCGCTGTACAAAGGCCTCCCGTCGGGAAGAGTGGGTGTTTTTTTCTCTTCTTGCTTTGTTGTTCTGCTGCACCAAGGTAAAACTATTTATTCCCCTCTTAATTCTGCATGACATTTACAATCACCAGCTCTTTCCATTCTGGCTGTGATGCGTTTACAAGTGCTGTTGATTGTCAAACAGTGTTAGAAGTGTTCAGATCACAGGGTGCTCTGTAAGGACAGTGCATGTGGCCTTTTACGAGCATGTAGTGGCATTTAAGCAGGATGCAGCTTGTTTCTAAACAGAACATGATAAAGACTCATCATTTTTTGTTAATATTAAGGGCAGAGGGACGACGTGCCAAATGATTTTATTTTTCCTCTTTCAGAAGCCGCTAAAATAATTAACCTCATTAACGCTGAAGCACCCGTAAAACTGTTTTCAATTGGTGTCAAGATGCTGCATTATTTTCTTTATGTTAATCTGTTCATATTTAAATTTTAAAATAATGAAGCTTATGATGATAATTATGATAATGCAAAAATGTATATAGTGGAACAGGAAAGAGACAACAAAATTTACATATTTATATTTAGACACAAGAACACAGTCAGAATTTTCTTCCATGACTCAGCTAAGCCTTATGTGAATTGAAGTGTTCCTCATGGATAATCCTGGGATTATTTCAGCAGACGATTCTCAGCAAAGAGAGCTTTGCTGCTTAATTTACCTTGAAAGGAGGCACAGCTATTACAGTGCTCATTACGTGATGGTCCACTAACACCTTAGCCTATGGAAAATGTTGACGTGAGATCCACTCAGCTAAGACATCCCATTTCCACTTTTTTTTTCTTATGTTCAGTGGGATGCCATGTCTCTGCTCTGCACTTTCCTTCTCTGTGTGCAGGTTGGATATAGTGTGTGCCATGTACACTTCACAAAATGAGCACCACTCTATAAAAATAGGTTCTCTAGGGCTGTTTTTAATACAGACTGACACACAATAGAAATAAACTGTTTTAGTAATAGGAATTTGATCTTAATTCATGTTGATTCAGAGCATTTTATCAGACAGGAGACATCTGATGAATCAAAGCATTTATAACTTGTGAGTGGTTTGGCTATTTTACAATCTATCATTATATAGACTTGAGTTTTTATTGACAGAGTGTTTATGATGTGGGTTAAACACACCTGACCATTCGAATAAAAAAAAAAATGCTTCCAGAAGTTTCAAGGTCTGTTATAAATATATCAGATGTAAACAGTTTTGCTCTGTTCATATTTAAAGTTCATGATTGCTTAAACATGCAGTCAAATTTCCTGTCAAACAAGCTTTCATCTATAGGAAGAGTCTCAAACTGGATTATTCAAACAAAATAATAGTTTGTTGAACTCATAATAGTATTTTTAGTTTATTTATTTTTTATCCTCTTAATATTTCTGTATTTATGTACAGCTTACTTAGGCTTTCTTATCAATCAGTGATTATAAGCAAAGTTGACTGTATATCAAGCTAAATGCAGTCCAAATTCATACCACTTTAATTTAAGATGTAACCAATCTGACCTGGCAATGACTATGATTCATAATTTATTATTGGTTTAGAGCATGGGTTTCAGCTCAAAAGCACATCTGAGCCTCTTTACACAGCTTGCTCGAAACACAGGTCCACTTTTAATGCTTTATTCATGCAAAAATGTAAACAAGTCATACAATCTGTACAGCAGGTATTGCTTGTGTAATCATATCCTCTGTTTGTCAAGTCAGTGTAACTAATCATAAAACTGGATCCAGAGGTTTTCACTCTGTTTATTGAATCCATTTGCATGTAAACGCACACCTCTTATCAGGACCTGCGTGTCTTTCTTAATCAAATTCTCAGAACACTGCCTCATTTTTGTTTCTCTTCAGTACACCATTTAGAGTTTATCTACCTGATCTTAGTAAGGGCAGGTTTGAATCCTTTCCACCGCACAGTTATTCATCTTGGAAGATGGAGAAAAGTCATAGCCAATTTATCCTTGGTGTGAATTTACATTTGGAACATGAGCCTGAGCTTAGTACAACTGTGACAGAGAGAGAGAGCTCTGGTTACTTCACCACAAATCCTGCAGTATGCATTAACTTCCAGCTTTAAGCTATTACAAGCTAAATAGAACTCCAGCATTCTCTCATCTTTGGACCACCCTGGTTTTCAGCAAGTGATTCCGAAGGTCAGATGATGGAGGGCTTTCTCAGAGGTGTTGTCGGACTGATTATATTCCAGCATGAGGATGTGAGCACCCACATATCTGCTCTCTCTCACACATGGTAAGATGAGAGGGAGAGGTGGCAGCCAGTGCCATGAATCACAGCTGAGACACAGGACAGCATGTCCCAGAACTCATTCCATGAACTCAGGGTTTCTGCACATGCATGCTACACCTTAATATTTATTCCAGTAACACAAGTCAACATTGATGTTCAAGGATTTTTCCTGTCATTGACCAATTAATCAATTAAACCTTGGTGACTGACTGATCACTGCTGAACAATTCACTGAATCAAGTAAATTACACATTATAATAAATCTTTTTTAGAATAGTTTTTTTTTTCTCCAAAAAATTATCATATTCATTTTTATGGAAGTTTGTTTCCGCCTTATTTTAAAAAAAATAACATAATTGTGACTTTATTTCTCAGAATTGAGACTTTAAATCTCATAATTGTGACTTTATTTCTCAGAATTGAGACTTTAAATCTCATAATTGCGACTTTATTTCTCAGAATTCTGACTTTATATCTCAAGATTGTGACTTTATATCTCAGAATTCTGAGTTTTTTACTTGCAATTCTTGTATTTTTCCTCATAAATGCACCATATATTTCATCATTCTGACGTAATTTCTCCAAGTTACTTGCTATATGGTCAGGCATAACATTATAGAGTATTATTTTTGTTGTGGTTTCACAAATAGAGAGATACTGATTTTATTGGAGGAGTCACACACATAAAGCTAAGCTAAGACTGTTTTGTTGTGTCTACGTCATAACGATTACTCTGTAAAGTTCTTTCAAGAGTCTGGAACACAATTGCAAAGAAAAAAGTCAGAATTCTGAGATATAAAGTCATAATTATCTTTTATTATGATTTATCACCTAAAATGATGTGGAACAATCTTCCATACATTTTTCATAATTTAATTGTGCCCAATTATATTTAGACATGGGTGCAGTCTAATTACAGTTCTGCTGATAAATACAAGAAAATAATAATAATAAAAAAAAGGTTTCCATATTTTCCCCATGCAGTTACAGACAGTTGACAAAGTTACTTAAAGAACTTTAAAAAAATTTTAACAAAAAATTACACTGGAATGTTTTCTCCTGAAACATTCCAGTGTGAGTAAGTCAGAGTGAGAAAAGTCAGAGCTCATTCATTTAAGTAAACGAATGAAAGATTTAGTGCTGCATTGTGTTTCTTCTTTTTGGATGCATTTGCAGTGGTGCAGGATGTAACATCTTATAAAGGTAAATATTTTATAGACTTTTATAAAACCAAAGCCAGATATGTTTCCCCTGGTCACACCAATAAGTTGAGATTTATATTTCTTGTTGATAAAAGTTGAGACTTTATATGTCTCTGTGATTTTAAAGACCTTTTAAAGTTTTAATAAATGCTTTGATAGACTGTGACTGTATCTAGATATCTGGGCATAATAGTTAGGATACTCACAAAAAGTAAACGTGGAAAAAAAATATTTATTATATTATTGTGTAGCAATTTATATTTAAGAAATGTCATTAAAGCTACAACGCATGGAATTTTCCATTGAAAATATGATTATCGAGTCAGAGAACAAAAAAACTCTAGAATGTTATATTCCTGGGTTGCTGTGAATTGACCCTGACTGAACTATAATAATAATAATTTAAAGTCAAAGCTAGGTCAGGGATGTGACCCAGCAACTCAGATATGTCAAATGCCATCATGCCAAAGCATCAGGCATGAAAGAAATTTGACTGCAATAACAAGCAATCAGAAAAGAGAAAGCATAAGAAAGCTAACACAGCGTCTGGAAATGAGGCAGTGAAAAAATCTGATATTTATATAAAAAAAACATGTATTTGTTTTTTAATTGGTTGTAAGCTGTAGACAGTTTATCCTCACTACAGATTTGTGAGGTTTTTTAAGTAGCGGCTAATGACTGTAGCCGGCTAGTGACTAATGGGAGGTTTTCTTGTGTTTCATCAGCTCAGTTATACGTACTGTGTTGAGGTTTAGCTAGCATGTCTTTCAGCATTGTCTAGAACTGATATCATTTCTGAAATGCATGGATCTGAATTTAATGTTGTTCCAGAAAAAAAGTTATAATTCAACTTTAATGATTCATTCATTCAGTAGATATTATTTTCACATGATAGAAAAAATCCAATGGATTATTTATGCTGCCTTCTTCTTTGAATGTTATTGCTCAAAGCAACCTAATTCAAACAAGTCACTTCTCATCAAGATAGCAAAATGCCATGAGCGTTTCTGAGTGCACGATTCCTCTATGTTACATGTTCATGTCTTCCTCAGTAAGGAAGTAAACATTCAGCCAGCAGTTGTTGTTTATGCTGTACCTGAGTCTGAGTGAGCAGAGAGCTTGAACAGAGCTTTTATTCAACAACCTCAAACACAACAGGTGTTTCTGATAAGCTGTACAGCTGGTCATGGTTCGACACGGAGAGCAAAGCACTTTCATAAACAAAACCAACCAGAGCCCAAACAGAAGGAAGTTGTCTAGAATGATGCAGAGAGATGACTTGGCTTTCTTCTATTGGAAACATCATCATAGCCAGAATTGTAATCTGTTTCTCATAAGACATCTAGTATTAATCATTTCTTTTATAACATCAGTAGATTTTGTTCAGCATAATTATAAGTAAATGTGACCAAACTGTCAAATTTCTCTGTCAGTTTCCTTAAAAAATACTGTAAGATTGTCTAGTGTTTTGTGCTTATGTTCAAGCTTAAATAATCTGTCTATAAGAAAGTCTTCATTTTCTTTAACTCCCATGAACTGAGCCGGCTGCATGTGTTCAATTTCCTCTTGTGGATTTGGCATGTAGGCATGTGGTTATAGCCTAAATCCATAAGTGATTTAATTTGTATGAGACAGATGGAATTTGGGACATCTTTATATCTGAGAATCAGATGGTCCCATCCAATAGAAAACATGACATTAAAAAACACAATAATATCATTTTTAACAAAATAGCTCTACAAATAATATATATGGTGAATGGTGCAACACTTTAATGTTTTTACTAGAGCTTTTGTAAAATTCAAGGCCAGGACTAGTGGAGATTTTTCAATACATAAAACAACTTTACTTCAACTTGGCTTCATTGGTTTATCATTAGGCGGTGCTTCCTAGAAGAAGCATTTAGTTCCTGTCAAACTTTATGTAAGAAAATACAATACAAACATTAATTTTTACAACTTACAAGTCAAGACCTAGACCATATATAGCAAGATGAATGGCCAAGAATGAGACGAGTACAAATGCCAATCATTCAAAGACATTTCAATATAGAAAATATATAGACCAGACTCTAGCCCAAGACCTATAGCACTAGTATTTACTAGTATTTGAAATCATATAACATTGTTTTTTGTTTTCATATAACATTGTATATATACACTCATGTATGATCACAATAGAAATATATGTATATACTGACCCTCAATCACTGCAACTCTATATTTATGTTATACTGTATATATACAGGTATATATTTAAATATTAGACTGCATATAGCTAAACTGATACTATTTAGTGATTAAAAAAATATACATTCCTTGTCCATCATTGCTGTAGCCCTATTGTTGTATTGAGTCAAAAAGAAAATTGATACCACAAATTGGTCCAGGTGTATAATGTTAGAGTTAACTAACATTACATGCTAATGTCTTGTGTAGAAAACTACCTAGGCACTTCTCGGATATCTGTCACCAGTAGGCAAACAGACATGGCTTTCACTGTCCCCTCATAAATCTTTAGAAACAGAAACAACTACTCTGTAAAATTTTAAAAGCAAGAACTAACCTAAGGTCAAATTCCAAACCATTCCACACACAAACGTACATGACAACTTACACCTGCTTCTTTGATGTGTTGTGTGTGCACTGTTTCACTTGGACACACACAACAATGGAAAAGAATTGTGATCACTACAGGTGGTGAAAGAAATGGTACTTACATTGTAGTTCAATATATTGACAAACTTATTATTGTCTTTGCCACATATTTCAATTGCCAGATATAGAAACTTGTTAACTGTGTTTATTATTTTTATCTACATGATAAAACATCACAGAGGGCAAAAAAAGAGGGCACAGTATTTTGTGTCTTTGTACTGTCAAAATGTCAAAATGTAATGTCTGTGCCTGTGTGTATTAGATATGTTTGTACCTTTGAGCTAAAGAGGTCATGACTCAAAATCAGCTAGCATTGTTCTATATGTGTGAAAATGATTGAGGTTCAATCGTTTCATCTTATTTTGTCGATTCATCCACATACAAACACTGCACTCACCTCAAGTCGGAAAATTACTCTGCTGAACGACTGAAGACTCTTTTCTGCATGCTCTTGCAAAAAAGGGGACTGTTTTTAGAAACTGCCTGCACTAGACAAATAAAGCATCTCAAAATTTGGTGTCAACACATCTGCATTATGTCTGTGTTCTAAACAAGCCTTTTCTTTATTTTGGTTTTACATAATCATACAAATTAAAACCGAAAAACAGCCATAAAATGTTCAAATGTTTTGTTTTATGTAAAAGGAATAAATGGGAACTATTTACCAAACAGTATGTAAACCATGTTCTTTGTTCTGCACAGCACGTCTCCTCGCAAGCTTGAGTATCTACAGTATATAAGGATAATATTCACCCAAACCAATTCATTTTGTTTCTGTAGTCTACTGTTTTTAATTCTAAGCCATGGCTTGCTGTGAAAAATGACTTATTTGCATTCTCTTTATCACCCAGCAGTGTGATAGATGCCCCACTATGCAACCCCCACATCCACTCCTTCTGCTGCAAAACACTTCCACACCTTTAGCGTTCCATTTGCTCCTCTGTGCCATTCAGATGACTAAGTAATGCTACCATTATCAGGCCAGCATCAGTCCAAGCCTTTAAATATGATTGTGTGTTTTTTCATCGCTCAGCAGAGACCAGTGAACAACCCAGTATTTACGTAAGACCTTACTACTTCATCATCATGACAAAGTGCTCCTGTAGCCCTGTAAACGATTGTTTCCCTTAAGATACAAACAACTGGGATTATGCACCACTCTTTATTGATGCTTTCCACTGCAGAGCTGGTTAGGAATAAAAGGACCTGGGCTGATGTTTGTCCTGGCGCCTGCCAACAGTAGGAAATAATAGAGGTCATAGACAACAGAGCTCTGTGAGAGTCAGTAGCTGGAGACTCTCACTAAGTGAGAAGAATTTTCCTTAAAGAATTCCAAACCAGAGAAAATTGCTGGAATCATAATGGAGTATAAATCATCTGACTCTGTGTTTTATACTTCCTCTTTCTGCTCAGTACATGTTAGTTATCTGTAATAGAGTGAAAGCCAACTAGAAATAACTAGGAAAAAAATTACCTTCAGCTTGATAACTATGTATAACTAAATCCATGCTTGATTGAATTATACATCAGTCTGTCATAATTTCAAACACAACAAGGCATTCCCTTAATAAAACGCCTCCCAAATATGTCACATAAATTTGACAGCATGTTTTGACAGCAGTGTGTGTATGTGTGTGCACCATCTGGATTTTAGCTCTGTGGACACTGTATCCACTTTATTGAGTCTGAAGATCTGAACATACATCAGTAGGATGCTTTCCTGTTCCCAAGGCTTTCACACGCTCTAGGGCACACCCATTCAAGCTAATGCTCTCTTGCTATGCTTTGATTTTGGATGTTCCCTAAAACAAATTGGTTTAATTGGGTAAAAGGAATGGTTAACCAAGCTCTTTTAACTAAAGAAGGCCAATACTGGAGCTAAAACAGGAGTAAATACAAGTGGACTCTACATATATCCACCCAGATGAAGTACCCACAGAGTGCTCGCTCTATTTGTTCTGATGGATTTCTTAACCTATTCAGTATGACACTTAGATGCAGATCATTTCCATGTTGGCATTTATTCACTATCCACTCTTCCCACACCCAGGTCTGAGGCTAAGCCCTGGCAAGGCCAGAGCAGGCCTGGGTAAACAAAACACTAAATGAGCTCGCACACACTGCAATTAGACATACACAAGATGAGATGCAGGCTCTGTTGTAAATGGCTCTCATTAGGGACTATCCTTGATTGTGCATTCCTGTCTGTATTGGTGAAGTGCTCTCATAGCGCTCTCAGTTAAGAATAACAGAAGCTCTCCTGCATGGAGGAAAACATGCTGTGGGTGGTATTTCATGGAGGACTACATTTCAATAAGTCACGCCAAGCCACAGTGAATTTCAGTCCCGATGGCATTTAGCGGCGTTGTTAATGTATTCTACAGAGTGTGGTTGGTTTCTTTCACTGGTTGAATTAAGGTGCAAATTTAGCCATTGACAAATTGTGACAGGTGGGAAAGGGCACATAAATTTGCCCTTAATTCTGTTCTGGGAAAAAAACAAAGTGCTGAAAAAAATGGTGATACAGAATTTTTAAAAATACAAGGAATCATGGCAGATATGGTGGTCTGTTACATATTTTTTTAAAGGAAAAAAAAGAAAACATGAGTGCATTTATTCTTTACCCAGACAAGAGGATAAATTGTGCCATTTGGTATTTAATTATAGTACACTTATAATTGCATTAAATGTCCCCTGGAGCAAATTTGTAAACGAGGCCAAGATTGGAAGAGCAGGCGCTGAGGTGATTGCTTGGGCCGTGTGTTAAACAATGAAATTAGCGTGTAGCTTTAAAGTAGATAAAAGCCACCTTGGGATTTTGATGAGTTGCTTTCATAGCACAATAGTCAAGACTGAAAATGTGTCATTAGTTCTTTTTAGATTTTGACAGTCCAAAATGATCACTGAATTGTCTGCATAAGCCCTAGAATGATTGGATAGCCTTATTTTGAATAATATTAATCACAGAAATTATTGAAGTCTGAGTGAGAGACTATTATTTAATTTCATGACACTACTGTATATCTGAAAAATGAAAAAGCTGCCCATTCAATGTGTCACATGTCAGATAAAGGCAGAATGACACACTGAGAAAATCCACCAGAGGTTAGGTGCAAGTGTGTAGATGGAAAGTGTCCTGACTGAGTGACCGGAGAACTGGATTATACTTTATACCCAATCCATAAAAAAAAAAAGAAAAAAAAAAAAACATCATCTACTGTACCTATGGGTTTAAAGGTCAAACAGTCAGTCATGACTAGTTAGCACAGCTGAGCATACAACGTTGATTAGGAAGTAAAAGCACATAAAAGCACAGTGTAAGTCAATATCTACCTATAAACATGATAGAGAGCTGCCTAAGAAAAAGATGTTTGCTTACACAGATGTTTAAAACAGATTAGAATACAATGCTGCAGAGGAAACAAAGGAAGACCCAAAGAATGATAATCTAATCAATGCAATCAAGGTTCACTTGTACAATGGACCAAAACAAACAGCAAGCAAATGTAGACTATAGTTTAAATTTTAGATTAAAGTTCTCTCATCAGTTCAAACATACATTTAAACTTATACGATTAAAATTAATTACCTTCCCTTCACACATGGTGAAGTTCTGTTAATAAAATAAACCTTTAACATAAGGAAGCAATTTGACTATGCTATTTTCATCTTGTCACATTTCTTCACTGAAAGTAAATTATGATAGCAGAGAAAAAAAAGCTAAATTATTCTTCCTTACTTATCACTGGCCGAGAAATGAAAGCACTGAATCCAGGCAAGGCATTTATGTGGGAATGCTGAAAGTTTAACAAAAGGTAGACGTTATCTAACCATATATCTGCTCTCAGCTTTTAGGTAAACAATTGCTGCTGTTAGTCAAAATGATTCAGTTTACACTCGTGATTTTCTGGTGCTCTAACATATCACTGTGGCATGTGAGGTGTTTGGATGGTGGTCATTGGATTGATAATGACTTGAGGGAAGTCTGAGACTCTGCTTGTCACAGAGGAGATTCAATTTCTGACAGGCTCTCTGTTGAGAAGCAGATAGAGACCAGGACAAAATCACAGCCTTATCTTTATAGGATTAAACATTAATTTCCAATTGTTCCCTCAAAGACTGGTCTGGGAAATCCAGTTTCTATGAATTTTAATTGGAATTGTCATTTTCTGAAGTACAATACTGTTTATTTATGGCTTAGCTAAAGAGGTATTAAAACAAGATGAAAATTTTACAGTTTTCTTCACTGCAATAATTATGTACATTACAAGTATTGTAAGTATTGTACATTACATGTGTATTATATATTTAGTCTCAGAGCTAAATACGGATTGTATGATGTTAGCATAATATTTCCAGTAGTTCTCAATTCATTTTCTTTGATTAATCAGAATATCAATAATAATAAGAAGAATTTTATGGCTATTAATCATTCCATTCATGTGAATGAGCTTAGAATATTTAAGTATTTGTACTTTTTTATGATTTCATTTACAAGAATTTCGAACAAATAAACACTGTACATTTTTTATTAGAACTGTTTACATAAATTATCAACTAAAACTGGAAATAAGTTTTTTTTTTCCAAAATTCCAAAAAGGGGCATAACAATGTCACCAGGACAACATGCTAATTAATTTGATTGATGGTCAAATTACTATTTGGCTAATTGACCAGTAATGGTCAGTAATATGAATATATCTTGTCTCTTTTGAGCCAGACAAGAGGTAATAAAAAGAGTCCAGTTCATTGGTGATTTGGCATCAACATACAGGTATTATATTTCAAGATCAAGCTATTTCAAAATGTTTAAACCTTTAGCTTTTGATGGAGATTTCTGTAACAATACATTATGTTTCATTAAGGGACATAGCACAAATAATTTTCACAATGAAATGTACTTTAACACTTCTGGGTTTTTTTTTTATTTGTTTGTTTGTTTGTTTGTTGGTCTGTTAAGAAAGCAGGTTTTTCATTTACCTATCACATGTCATCAAACAGAATCATTGAAGTGCATTTGCTGAAAAAAATTAAACTGAGACAGCTGTCTGATTCATATTTCTTCGATCAATACTGTCTCACAGAGGTGCCCTTACAGTAAATTACTCAGGATCCAAATAAGAAGAGAATTCTGGGAATGTAACTTTATGGGACTGTACCCTCTGCTGAGTTTTGCTAACGCACACACCAGTAAATCTGTCAGCTGATGGTTTTGCAAGACGCCAGCGTAGCAGCAGTAGACAGAGGGAGGCTGAGGTTGTGCAGTTCAGAGGTCAGGCCTGTAGAGAGTGGGATTCTGAGACTTGACACAAATGATGTGATAGTTCAAGGAGCAGGGTTGTAAATGTGATACGTAGTATGCTGAAGTACTTGGATGTGGGAAACAGTGAACATCAATGGTTTTGCACTATAACCCATCTCTTCCTTTTACCGAATTCAGCACTGACAGCTCTTTTCTGTAACACGCAAGTCACTGATCTTCAGCAAAGATCAGATTAGCTGCCTGTTCTATGCAGAAAGTAAAGCAAGCCAACATTTTTATGCTTCACTTTTAAAATAGTTAAGTGAGAAAGGACAAAATATAATTTTGTTTATTTAGCATTGACTTGACTTTGCGCTGTGAATTTCTGAGGTTTTTCTGTAGGTCACTTTTTTTTGTTTTTTTGTTTGCAAATAATAGGCATTAGCAAACCAAGGTTCTGCTAAATATTATAAAAACTATACACTCATGTGAAATTAGAAGCTGTAAAATATTAGTGGAATAATAGTGGAAATTATCAGCATTAATGAATGTTATGAGTATCATAAGTTTAGAAAATGGTAACTAGCCGGTATTTTATTGTGAAAATTCGTCGTGTATTTCAAAACTGAGACAGGTTATAACAGCCTAGCAGAGAACAGATAATAACATACGCACTATCCTTGGTAAGGGGAGGTGAGTGAAAATAGCTTCTCTTCTCATCTGAGATTTCATTCAAGGTTAGTCAAGCAAGAAGGCGCTGAGAGGGGCTGGTGTTACTTGGTTTTTCATTTCAAGGAGAAATGTTATATTTTTATCTTACTGTAGCATGAAACAGAGTTTAGTATAAAAATTGCAAACTTTTTTCAATAAGGAAAAATGGAAAAATCCTTAAATGTATGTGTTTTTCCTGATTAATAGTACAGTGTAACTATTTACAGTATATATCAGATGAAGTGTCATACTTCCTTCAGTAGACGTGGCTAAATGTCGACTCATCAAGACAGCTTCCATTTGTTTATTAGACCATTGCTATTTGTTTTATGAATGAAAAATTAACCAAAAGTCATTAGCAAAGGAACAATTACCATAATAAAACTAGCAGTCACCCGATCCATGTAGACTTAAATAGTCAGTATTTGTTCTGATACGTGGCTAAGTCTTAATCATTGATCTGTGTCAGGGGTGTGGGCCAGGGTTTGTCTGGAATTTTGTAAACATTCATAAATCGCCAGCTCAGATCACTTTTTTTTTTTAAGAATAGGAGTCTGGTTTATTCTCATGGGGGAATTGATCTTTACATATGCTTACACAGTTGTTAAGTTGTTTTTAATATTTAAATAGACAATGATTAGTCAGCTTTCCTTGTATTTTTTTTTCTTTCCTTGTACTTTACACATGACGCTAGTGCAGGTCTAGACTAGAGCTAGTCTGTCTGTACACCGTTTCAGCCAGTGTGTCTATTTGCATTTCCTATCCTGCGTTGTGGCTAATGGAAGTGTATGACACAAATCAGATTAGATAAACGCATAGAGGACAACACCACTCACTCACTTTCAGTAACCAATTTATCCTAGGCAGAGTTGCTGTGTATCCAGAGAGAATTGTCTCTGGATGGAATGGTAGTCTATCGCGGGATGCACACACACAGACACGTGCAGACATCTCTCTGCTGCATTCAGGCAGCTGATTCCCTCTGGAATAAAGACATCACCATAGCGAATGGAAGTTGCAGCTAGCTGCAGATACTGTATGTCTCTACTTGGTAGTGGAGTATGCAGGATTAAAAAACATGTCCAAGGCTACAGAGTGTTATGTGACTTGCACAGCACAAGTAGCAAACAACAGAGTCTGAAAAAAAAAAACTGTGTTTCACACACTACCTCATGAAAGCCACACCAGTCAAAACTTGCCCAGAGAGCTGATGTTTATTTTACAGTGTTTAAATTTGTCACATTCTAATGATTCATTACCTGCTGACAAGCATCTGCATGAGCCGTACACAAACTCAGTTAAAAAAATCAGTTAATGCAATTTTATAATGTGCATTGTGACTCAATGCTTGCTATTCCCATATGTAAAATGTATTATATCGGGACACCATCATATCATATACTGAAATTTTGTGTGTTGTCGCAAACCTGGTTACTGCTTGACTTTGTTAGAAGATCTCAGTTTATATGAGTGCTTTGTAGTTAACTGAGGTTCATAGAAGTGCATTTATATGGGTAATTGACAGTAGTGATGTTCTATCAGATTTGAGTAGTTCAAATCAAAGGACAATATTTTCAAATCTTGCTAAAATTAACCTAATATAGCAATGAAATTTTAACATGCTACCCAAAAGATAATTATCAGTCCTGTCCACACACCACACAACTGTAAATGAATTGAGGTGTGCTGAGCCTGCACCCGTTCATGACTAGCTCTCTGAACAGGTAGAGTGAATATGAGCTGTGGCAGGATGCCTACTGAATATTAATTGACTGTGCGGCAGATGGTTCTCAATGGGGAGGGAGATCTACCCTGTGTCTGTCAGACCTCCAGGACCCATAAATGCATGTAAAACAAACAACCTAATTGCATATGTAACACTACTGAGCTAGTGAGTATATACAACACAGGAGGGCAACAAGTGCAGGGTCTATGGATTACTGCTGTGACCTCTATTAACACTGATGTCCAGTCGCAGTTTGTTCAGGATTACGCTGCTGTCTAACGCTAACTACTATTTTGATGGCAAAATACAGACTGAGGCCAGATTAGGAGTTTAAATGAGTGACTGCTCTTGTATTCTGAAGTCACTGGATAATGAAAATATTGAAGAAGTGCTAACTGCAGACATGTTCTTCTCATTGGGGAAACTGTCATACATTTCACACATCCGTGTCTATGTGGTGGCTGTCTATTGAGAAATACTCTATTCTGGGACACTGTAATGTAAACTCAGTGGAGATTTGGACTCTCTACTGTGTTTTTTGGAGACAGATTTCATCCTTGACAGAGCTCTCTTCTGTGCTTCTTAAGAGACAGGGCTGCATGGAAAGAAATGAGCTAAGAACAGTAGTATATACAAGCAAAATTGTAATAATATTTCAATGCATATAGAATAGGTGCTCATGAGAAAACATACGTGGTTATATATGTCAAGCCTCACTGAATGTTCGTCTGGCAGTTTTTTCTTTACAGCACATCTAAGCATGTGTGTTCACAATATTCATGTACACAAGTAGCAAAATTATGGAAGCATAAAGGTTGGAGCTGAAATGTAAGAGCAAACTCAGCCTCAAGACACAAAACCTATTTTCCTCCGAGCCACCTGCAAAGCAATACCCTGAGCCTATTAACACTTCTGAAGCATGGTTGTCTCAAGCTGTGTGTGTCATGTGTGTAGCCAGTATTCTGAGAACTAACATCTGTCGGCATATTGCAGTATCATACCTATACCTGAAGATAATTACTCAAAACTGGCTGATCATATCCCTATACTCTTATGAACCCTATACTCTCAAATTATTCTACAAACTCACTTGTCCTTTGCATAAATGTCATGATACACAGATATGTATTAGTGTCTCCTCACTCTGTTGTATTTATAGATTTATCTGGACTACACACACAATAGCTTTTTGAACTATTAGCTATTAGAGGCAGCACTCTTGGTGGTACGGGTGTTCAGACAGAATGGACTGTAGTTTACTTTCACCTTGAGTGAACAGACATTACGACGGCCCAGATGGCCACAGACAGGGTGTGAAGGAGACAAGGAGAGTGCAGACACAACACAGAAGGGACAAAGAAGAGAAAGGGAGGCTGATAGTGGAGAGGAGGCCACAGACAAGAATAACACACCCCACTGTCCTATTAACCATCCGTGTACGCCTCATCACTCAGAAGCACACTGTTGATGTTATGCTGAATGTATTATTTGAATAAACAGATGGAACATCAACACACATGATCCTTCAAATAAATGGAATGGTGATAGGCCTGTATTTACTGAAGAGTTTCTCTCCTTCTACAAACATCCTGGACTGAGGACACAGCTTTAAAGGCGGTTGGCATTAGCGCTGTAACTTGTTTGATTAAGATAAGAGGAAGCGCCTCACATAGCTTTGGCCAACTGTATGCTATAGTCATCTCAGGATCTGCTTTATAAAATGAATTTAAACAAAGAATGCTTTACATAAGGAAGTTAAACATGTCATTTTTTCTATGATGTAAAGGACTAAAGGGATTGAGCTTAACTGTTGTCTGCTCTTGTTTTACCTAGAGAAGTTGCTGCAGAAAATTTCACTTTACTTTTACGATATATAAAAGACGAAAGGGCTTCATTGTTTGATCAGCTCTATGCTTATTAATATGCTTCTTCAACAGCCTTATATATTAGAGAGTTTGACAGGATAGTCTCTTGTTTATTGCTCGTACTTCTCATATAGCTAAACAAAATCCACCATCACTGTTGAGGATGTCATTATCACAATGTAGGGCACTGTGTTTGTCTGAGAAATAGATGAGATTATCCTCACATCACATTTCTGCTGTTGTGTGATGGTGTTTGGTTTTATTGGAAGAGATGGAAGAGATCAGGTTTATAAATAAATCATTCATGCCATTGTAATGATCAGATTGCATGAAATGACATCCGGATATGTTTCACCATTAATAACAAAGAATATATATATAGACTGCAAACTGTTCTCAAAATATCAAGAGGATGTATTAGAGCATCTGTACAAGTAACCTGTGAAACAACCATTCTGTTTTTATACAATATCTGTAATAGAGTGTTAGGGAATGTTGTTAAAGTGTGCTCAGTAAAAATGAGTGTAAGATGCTGTGAAATGTACAAAGGTGTCAGCAACCAAAATCAAGAGGCTTAAATGCATAAATAATATGTTATGCCTGTGATTGCTTAATCATCAGTAGCCTATTGATTTTTGTATATAAAACATTAACATTATTGATGCATACCTATAGAGGATTCTGTTTCTCCTGGACATGATTGCTTCGGATGCAAATTACATATAGAATAAATACTGAGCACAAATACTTTCTATCCTTTTCTATAAGATTCTGCATTTTTATTTTGTCATATAGAAATGTACGAATGAAGATGAAAGCCATTCACTGTAGTATTTTCAGCTTCAGGCAATGCTTTAAAATGTGAGTGTTTAGTCCTGAAGAGGAGCATAATAATACATTCTGAGTAAGAAGTGACTGTTAGTGATGAATCCCCTATTATGTGTGGAAATGTGGTATCCTTGAACTCTAAGGTTTGTCATATATTCTGAATGGTAAATGTGGAGAGAGGTGGGAACCTTAATCATTTCCCATTCTGTGAGGTGAGAAAAGGTCAGTGGAGCCTTGTTTGGGGCCATACTTTCATCTATAGGTCCTATTTTCTCACCTCATCAGTTTTTGAGTTTACCAGCCTCTGGTTCACAATTGATATAATTTAGAATGTCAGGATTATTATACTATGAAGGTACAATAGAAGATTGGTAATATGAAGATGATGAGATATTGGTAACTTGAAGCTTAGTTAACATTTTCTATTGGTTGAACTCAGTTATTATAAAATTTCCAATTTTAACATATTCAGCATTTTCTATCAGTGCAGTATTTTAGAAAAAGGCACTGGGCCTTCATGGCAATGCTCTAATCATATTAAAAAATAAAACTGTAGGTTTCATAGTCACAGGAGACATGACTGATCCTCAAAATAAATTTTATTGCTCACATCTGGGAATCTAGGACCAGGAAATGTCCAGTTTTGGTAATCCTTGCCCACTGTAGCATCAGCTTCCTGTTCTTGGCAGACAGCAATGGAAGCCGATGTGGTCTTCTGCTGCTGTAGTGCATACACCTCAAAGTTTGGCATCTTGAGTGTTCTGAGATGCATTTGTGCACATCATGGTTGTTAAAAAGTGTTTATTTCAGTTAATTTAGCCTTTCTGTGAACTTATCATCATGTTTCCGTTGTTTGTTTTTTTTCTATTGGTTTTATCCATTCTGTGTACATTCTTATTGACATCATCAGCAACCCTGCCATGTCTTCCAGATATTCCCCTTTCTGATGTTTGATAGGAATAATAACTCAAGCTCTTTATTCTTCAAAAAGATGATTTATAATAAATGGCCATAAAACTACATCCTAGTCCAAACAGTCTACAATCTTAGTCCAAACTAACATTGCATTCAAAAGTCAAGACAAATCCGGGATTTTAAACAAACATGAAGAATAATTTATTAGTTTCTCATTCATTAGTTGAGGTATAGCAGTTGGGGTTTTTTTTAACTTTGAGGTATATTTTAACTGGTGGAATTCTTAGTCTGTGACCTAGTGAACCAATATAAATATATAGCCTTTAAAGCACTTCTGTAAGTTTCTATGAAAGGGTATCTACAAAATGCAGTAAATGTAAATGGAACATATTTGCATTTAGAATAAAATCTTGAGGCCTACCTTCACTCCCTGGAATTAAATTTATACAATGCAGAATCCGTTTAAATAAGGGATAAAAATACTGACTGCTGTCCTACCATCAAGACCTACTGAAATGTAATTATCTACATAATGGTCTCTTGTATTGATATTTATATACTTTTATAACTTATTAGGAGTTATTTCACTCTTATAGATAATAATGAGATAACATGAGACAAATGCTGTGGCAAAATCACAAAATTAATCAAATGAAATTTAAATGAAAATAAAAGGATTTCTGGAAGATTCTCTGGTAGCATTTTTACATTATATATGCTTTAAATAGAGCGGGCTGCAATCTGAATGTAAATGTGTGACATCTTTGTTTTATTTTTATCTTTTTTTTTTTTTTTGTACAGCAGGACTTAAGGTTAATAGTCTCCAGCTGCAGCCCAGACACTTTCTTCTTCCCACACCTATAATTACAACTAAGTATATGAGTTGACTTTTAGTTTTCAGTTGACTTTCAGAACCCTTTTAACTTTTTTGAGCAGTTATCCACACAGTCCACTCAGGTGCTTGTTCAGTCCCTTGTCATTTTAAGACTATAACTCGCTTCTGGCATTTCTGCCTCTGAGCACCATTGGACCTCTGTGACTGATCCAGAATGCAGCTGCATGACTTGTTTTCAACCTTCCTGAGTTTTCCCACACCACCCTAGTGCTATGCTCCATCCACTGGCTTCCTGTAGCTGCCCACATCAGGTTTAAAACACTGATGCTTGCCAGCAAAGACAAAATAGACCAACACCCACCTACCTTAAAGCACTAATCACAGCCACACTGCACCATGCTTACACCAATTCTCTACCACTGCTTAACTGGTCCTCTCAGAGTACAAGGAAAGCATCCATCAAGACTCTCCTCTCTCCTGGCACCTACTGTAGGTGGTGGAATGAACATCCCATAGATGTCCGAACAGCTGAGTCACTGACAGTCTTCAAACAACATCTAAAGTCCTACCTCTTCCTGAAGTACTTGAATTAACTTGTTTGTGCTTTTTTTATTGTATTACCTCCTAATAGAGTTTTTATATAAATGGTATTCTACAAACCAGTATCAATATATTAATTAATAGAGACTTCAAATCATATCTGCACTGTAAGTCTGGATAAGGGCATCTGTCAAATGTCATAATAGTAAATGTAAGTTGAGCTTTAATTGAAATTGAAGGGGTTTTTAGGTTATTCCCATAATTAAATACACCCAAAGACAGTCTCAGATCATATATCAGTAAAGGTACCAAGATTATAGTCATGCTATTACGTAGTAAATTAGTGGTAGAGCACTTTTCTCCGGTGTGTGTGTACAGGTTACATCAATAATGCATCATAATTAAAAAGACATGCTCATATAAACAACCAAAATGCGATCATTAGCTGCAAGGTTAAAACAGAGCTTGGATTTGTTGAGTCTAGGGAAAAGAGTTAAGAGTGTGAGCAAGTGTTAGTGAGGAAGATTAGGGTACTGAGAAGTAACAGTACATATCTAGTTTGTATTAACAAAAAAAAATAGCTGACCCTCTAGGGCTTGTTTGAATAAATCACTTTCAGACAGAGATGTACTTTTAGCATGTATACAGCTTACTTCTCCACCAATATTTGTCAATATTTAAATGCTTTCTATATATAATGTATGACATAAAGTGTATATGGATTTAGTGTTATATATCCAAAGCTCAGGCACAAAAAAAGCTCTTAAAAAATATCTTAAACGTAATGGAATAATCTGATTACTGCTATCCATTTTAAATAGATTATTATTTGTTTAAGTGCTCAGATATTTGCTCCACAAGAATTTGCCGTTCTGTCAAACCTTAATGATTACCTAAGTGATCTAGGCTCTTAGCCGAGACATTATATGATTATGGAAATCTTCACGTTCAATGTTCCATTGTATATCAAGTATAATCAAGTATAAATCTACTACCTTAGTAATGAATAGTGGATAATAGCAGCTTCAACAAGCTAATAGTCTAGGGCCAGTAAACACTGTTTTTAAGAAATTCACATGCTACTCTCACTTTGATGGATGATAGATTGTCTGACTTAAGTAAAAGGATTTTCTTTTTTTTCTTTTCCTTGACCCGTGAGTGCAATTTCAACTCAAAGAGAGGAAATTACACTCAGGCTTTCACAAGTTGCCAAGTCAAATCCTAAATGCTTTGCAAATGTGCAATGTACACACAATACAATGGTTGAAGTTGTTTTTGAGACCCGGAGCCAAAACCTAGGGGACTGGTGCTGTTTGCATTAATGAGGGACACGGGTCGCATGTTGGCTTAAATTACTTTGTCCCCCTGACCATACGCAGTCATCTAGCACTGCTGCTGGTATGCACTGAGTGCGTGTGATAATTTACATTCAAACATTTTCAGAACGTTTGCTTATACATATGAAAGTATTTTTGGCATGGACCTATTTTTAAAACAAACCACTTTCCAACATAAAAGCACTTATAATATGAAATACTATGAAGCAGAATAATTTGCTAATTTAGAGTTGTTCAGTGTTTGCAATGCTCTTAAACAGAGTGGGTTTGAAAATGTGATTTATTATCTGAGTCAAATGATCCGCCAAGCACAATGCATAGAGATTACCACATTTGATGTTGCCATTCAGTCCTTAATAATGGTTCAATTTTAATATTTAGACATTGTTATTTCTGTAAGGTATAATTTTCCAGCAAAAATTCCCAAGGCCATCTCCTGTTTCATTTTTTTTTTAATAAAAGGAAATTGTAAAAGAAACTTTGGCAGACTGGTGACTGATAACAATAATAGCTAAGCTAATATAATAAAATGATAATAGAATAGAGCTATAAAATTCACTGACACCTGACTTACAAGCACCCAGTCTGCAAGACCCTGTTCCCAAAGTCACAAAGGTACCGAACATAAAACTGACAAGCTAATTAATTATATCCAAAATTAAAACATCTTAATGTCTAGCCCCGAAATATGGCTATGCTCATTAGCCATGGAAGGAGGCCAATATACTGTTTTTGTTCTGAACACAGACAGCTGCATGGGGCTGTAATCAAGCTTGGCATGTATGGCCATGTCTCAGCTGCCTTCAACAATAGGAAAGGTGAAGCAGCTTGTTGGAGAAAAAGAGAGAATTGTTTGGGATAATTTACGTGAATGAGTACATAGATGTGTTATTTTTAGTATGTTAATTAACTACCAGGATGTAGCTTGGAACATTTATTATTCTTCTGCATATGAGAGATATGATTTGTTACTGCTACTTGTTCACATTATTTCTTTTTTAAAAAAATTGTACATTTTTACCAGAACAATCTTTGATAAATCGCTCACTTTATCTCCTATCTCTCTGGCTCGCAGCAGTGGCAGGTCTGTTGATCTCTGATATCTGATCCTAGTTGCTGTTTGGAACGAGACAGACAGCATGGAGCTCTGTGCTGCGTCTTCACTGTTCTGTAGTCTGAACTCGGTCAGAAACAGAAGCTCAAAAACAGAACTACTACCGGCTTCTAATTTCTTGCTCTTTCATTTCCCAGCCTCAATCCGGACTTAATCCGGCCTTTTACTCTGCTCTTTTTTTGACATCACATGAACCCAGCTCCAGAGCTAATCTTCCATCTGATAAGAGCATTGCTTTAATCGGCCTAGCCGGTAATGAAAGTCATACAAGCTTACCTTTTTTGTAAGATAGTACATGACGGTAAAATCCATACACTATCACATGGTTATGACTTCAAATCCCTTTGCACCTCAAACATAAGATATCTGAGCTTTAAACCCACAATGAATGTTGCAATAAATATTTTTCAGATTTAAAAATAATATAACAATATTTAAAAAAAAAAAATTTATATATCTGAACAGTGCCTGCAAATGACTGAGAGCATGAATTAATGTTTTGCTGTTGTAAATCAGTGTATAGTTCAGCTATGTGCTGTTCTGCAATGTAATAATATCAGCTGCATTCCCGACATAATCCACCCACTGTGATATGGTCCAGTTTCTATATGTAGATGCTCTAAAGGTGCTGTTGTCAGGTGAGGTCAACTCATGCGCTCCCTCCTGCTGTTAGAACAACGCTGGGGATATCTCTGGCAAGGTGTCCCCTTCCTCTGTTTCTTCCCAGAAAGGCAACAAGCAAGAGGGCTGTATTCTCGACACCCAGTCACCGCTGACCTAGTTAACTGGCTGCACAGCTCGTACTGAAATGTAGCAAACATTGTCCCAGGTGCTGTATGTAATATGCAAGCTAAATGTGCAGCCTGAGCTATTCTGTCACGTTTCTAAAAATCTGAAAGGATTTCAGGTATCCCCATTTTAGACTGTGATTAGTATCATTTATCATATTGATTATCATAAATAAAATTAGAAAAAATATCTTTGTTGAATGTACTGTAGTAACAGACGGCATGATAATGTGTTCTCCATGTCAGATTATATGATGAAGTTCTGCTTACACCACGCATAAACAGAAACTTTCTTCGAAAGCAGCTTAAGGTAATAATTTATTTTCTATCCAATAGCATGTTTAATTTGTATCCCTCATATCCTCTCAAGGAGCTTTTCCTTGCCAAATACTTAGGGATAAATAATAATTAAAATCTCATATAAATTGTTAAACTTTTTCTTTTTTCTGATTTTTTAATTCTTGTAAAGTTGCTTTATGACAAATAACTATTGTTAAAAGTTCTGTAAAAATAAAATTTGTATAAAAAAGAATTTACATTTTTACCTAAGCATATTTAGAGCTTTCCTCTTACTGGTGGCTTTTAGATGATTGTCTGCAGTCATATAAATCTCTGGCAATACCACAACAATATTTTCTGCTGTATTCGGTTGCAGTTGCACTAAATCAGCAGATGGTAAGCACATTGTTTTATACTTTCAAAAGATCACTGATCCCAACTACAAACAAAGAATTCTTTTCTGATGTGCGGTTTTGTCAGTTTAAGCAAAATCAGGATGAAATGAGTATGCTATAACTCAACCGAAGTAAGTGAAATATTTTGTCACCAGAAATGAGCAAAGTGTGTGTTGGGTATGCAAAATAAACAGAGCTTCACACCATGTTTCTGGCCAAACAATTTCAAAATTCACTTTCATTTGAAAATCTTTATTCTCAAGCCTTGAAAACTAATTATTTATACTTTTCCCATTTATTTTCTTTTGTCATATTTATTTGAAACGGTACAGCGGTGCCTAATGTCTGGCCTCAATGCTAAATTCAGCCCGTGGACAGATGTTAACTGGTCTGTGGCTTCTCTGTGTGAATGTAAGATACTGTAGGTGGCCAAACTATTTTTTTTCACCTGATTGTGGCAGCAGACTGTGTTAACAGTTATCTAAAATGCAATAGCCTTTGTTCTCAGACCTGCAAATTAATTTAATGAATGATATTTCATCATGGCTTAAAAAAAAAATTAACAATGAGAGGAAGAAATTTTAAAAACATTTTTAAACTTTGAAAGCCATAGCAAATGTGTTTGCCTTGTATATTAATGTTACAGAAATAAAGAATTTAATATCATGAGACATCAAAAAATAAATCAAGGACATAGGACAAGGACAAAAAAATATTTTGGGAATAAGTGGTCTGACAAACTGAAGCAGCTGGAAGCTTTTCTGGCAGAAGCAAGTTTTTATCGAGCAAACGGGGCACAGAACATTAGCTAATACACGGAAATGCTTCCAACCACTAAGCATAGAAAACCTTTCATTAATTCTTAAAAGAGTTCTTAACTAAAATGGTCAGTGTTATTTGTCCCACAATGTATGAATAACACTGTGTGAAACAGCCATCAAGCAGCTATTCCACTAAAGTTAAATTAACTATATTGGAGGTTTAAAATAATATTTGCAGGTAATATGATGTGATCTAATCTCCCACCCGTTTTAAAAATGTTTAGCCAATGCTCAGCTAGACTAAACCTCTTCAGAAAAATGTGCAGGATTTCAGTGCTAGTTAGACAGTTTTGTGAATACAGCATAGCTTGGACCAACTACAAAAACATTCAGTTCCACAAAACATGACAATGAATTTAAAAAAGTATTTTTACTATCATGGATCATCATCCACCTAATCACTGATTTTGCTGGAAACTTAAAATGACCCTACTGTAGAAGCTTATATCTAGGGTAAAGAGCCTTTGGTGAAGGGGGAAAAAGTTAAAACTTAAAGATGAGAGAAGAAATTATTCAATTCTTCATTTCAAAAGGGCAAGCCACATAGCTATTTACCTATGCCAGTGGAGGGAGAGAGGAGAGGGTCTTTGATGCAGTAATGAATAAATGTGGTGTGAGCTTTAGGCCATTTCGGTGCAAATAAGGTCTGCATATCATTCCTATTCTTCTTCTCGATCCTTAATCTCATCTGCAAACCCCTCAGCAGAAAAGCTGGGCCTGTTACTGAGTGCAGAATAGAGGAACGAGACAGAGTGGGAGGGGAGCGGGGGAACACAATGTCGAGCTAATTATCACCATTGAATTTCAGCAGAGAATGTTCTCTCACAGGGGAAATCTAAATCATCTACACCACGGCTGGGACTTCTTTATATGACACTTTGCTTAGATATCTCTGTAATTATAGCACCCTTGCTTAGTTGTAGTCACTTGCATCTCTGTAAAAGAGAAGCTACAATCCAAATTTAGTTTGTGTGCCCCAATGCCATGTCTGTAAATTTGTAGCTTTTTTTTTTATTGAATTTCCTCCCTCTTGAGGGTGAATGTGAGTTTGATGAGGCTCATTTCTGTTTGCTTATTTTGTCGATTTTATATTGCTCCAGAGAGAGAAATATTTTAGCAAAGAAGCTATTTTAAGCACAGAGATTCCCTGCCAGTGGCACCCTGAGGCATGCCACTACATCGCCCTCTACTGACCAGCAGTTGTAATTAATTTGACTTGAGATTATCCTCTGGGGAAAGGTCTAAAAATAAAAAGGGAAATTGAGCAGAAATAAAGTTAATATTCATCAACTGCTGTGAAGCTGCAAAACAACATCTCTCTGTGGGGGCTTTACAGACTCCCTTTCATTACTATTTAATTAGTTGAGGCCAATCACCTTGTTCATAATAATGTATACTGCTTGTTTTGGAGAGTTTTAAACAGTCTACAACAATATTCTGTACTTAGAGGAAGTCATTTGGATATTTCTCACAAAATATGTGATAAAATATATAAACAAAATAAACAATAAAGTATCCAAAAGTTATAACCTTCAGTTTGCATTTGTTTATTTGTTCATTTATTTGTTCTTTCATTCATTTATTTTCAGTAATTGCGTTATTGCTTTATTTATTAACATAATAAACTGATTTGTGATGCATCCTGGACCTAGGGAAGCATTCAGATCTTCAAATTGTGCATTAGTGGTGACATCAGCATTGACGCTCAGTCAGGCCCTTCACAGAAGGACAGACACACATCCTCACCCTGGAGTTTATCATGCTTAGCCATGAGTAACATAAGATAAACTATTCTCGCCTGCCTCCAGAGGCCCTATTGCTGACCCGCATGAAGAAAGTGATGGCTGTGCATATGTGATAGAAGGAGACGTTGACCTCCCACTGCCATTGGCCTGAAGCCTCCACGTTGTTCAGCCAGTGTGTCAAGCACTCCCACTCCCCTTCAAGGTTATTGCACTCCAGCTTAGAGGACGTAATACAGATTTTAAAAATATTACATAAAGTATTTGCAACAATGAAAGATTATCATTGGCCACAACAAATCCCTCTTAATGTGAAGGAGCAAAACACAAGCAAACATTCTTGCCAACCAAATAGCAGATCAGCAATTAAGAAACACTGAGTCAGATGATGGAACAGAAAATTGCTCATGGCAAAGCTTTTTTACATCTGAAGTTATGTAGGTAAAATATGATTAGAATACTACAATGTCTCTGACAGGACTCTCAGACCTCCGAGAAGTGATAATATTTTTAGTTAGTTGATCACAGCAAACATTACAAAATTCAAGGGATTTGTTAGCTTTACTTTGTGAACCTTCACATAAGGAGAAATTTTCCGCTCATTTTTACTTTTCAGCATGTCTGCATTTTGACATCCAGTTTAAGGGCAGATGTGCCTGGCTGTCTGTAACTCATCAGTGGACTGTGCTCCGGATGCACAGTACCGGATGGAGGGGGAGTGGGTGAGGAGGAGGATGGAGAGTTGAGTATGAGTCTTGTCCTGGGATTTTGCCACAGACATCAGACGTACTTGTCTATTTGAATGCCAATTCTGTCTCTGTTAACTGCCTTTACAACTGCAAAGCACAAAATTCCCAAAAACATGAACATCAACACACTGTTTTCACGCAAGACCATAACATTTGTTTACCAGTTGATTCTTATCAGAGATGCACATACTGTAGGTTATATGTTCATATATGTAAAGAGTTTGCTTCTCTGTTGTTCATTGAATTGAATTGAGTCTCGTTACAGCTCATCTGCTCCGAGCTGATTTCAGCATTTTAGTAGTCTATGTTCAGCTGCGTGACAACTAATTATTCTAATCATGTGCATACAAGCATATTAAATAATACAGCTAATTTCTACTGCTCAAGTTGTTTGTTTTGTGCCTTGGCATGATCTGGCTCTACATCTGGGCAGTTCGTGCACTGGAACAAATCAGTGAACATATCTGAACAAATCATTTAACTCGGTTGATTCACCTGACTGGAGTCACAGAAAATGATCTATACATCAGACCTCTGTGCTGCCATGTGCTAATCAGTGTACACGTTTACAAGCAGAGGGCCATCTGCCAGTGTCTGTCCCGAACACCTCCACCATGCAAGAGTGACGAAGCCAGTGCACTATTTTTTATGTAAAGCATTTGCCTGAAATATTAAGAATATATCGTCATACTCAGCATGAAGACGGCGCCACATTTCTAGCAGTGAAGTCAAAGTGAATTGTGAGTCATATGTTTTAATCCATGGTTTTTAGCTCATGCACCTGTGGTGTTTGTGGCTTGCTCAATAAAAGACTCGTTAAAATATATTGTTGTTATATATGGACTGGAAATGGTAGTCCCTCACTGTGTGTAACTCAAAGCTTAACACAATAATTTATTGTGTTTTCTTTACGCTAGTCAAATGCATTTTATATCCTACCCACCATTGGGAGTGTGTGTGTGTGTGTGTGTGTGTGTGTGTGTGTGTGTGTGTGTGTGTGTGTGTGTGTGTGTGTGTGTGTGTGTGTGTGTGTGTGTGTGTGTGTGTGTGTGTGTGTGTGTGAGAGATGAAAGAATTTGTGATTTGCCTTGCTGTTTTTGCTGCGTTTGTACTGTGAGGAGTTTGCAGGCAGTCTTCTGGTGACATTGCCTAAAGCACTCTCCCAGTTATCAGCGTATATGTGGCCGTGCATGAGGGTTAGGCTTTTTCTAACAAGCTCTATCTACTGTAAGTGTCTTCCCCAGCAGAGAAGCAAGGGCATGGTACACTTTTGTTTATTGAGTTATAGGGCAGTGGTGCAGGAGCATAATAGCATTTCCATCGGCTTTATTTATTCTAGATATGATGTGTCATGAAGAGAGAGGTCATGAGACAATGTCACTAACAAGCAACAAATCTGGCTTGTTCCCAAAGGTGAGCCTGCCTAGAGTATGAGAGCATGGGAATCACCACAGCCACCAAACATGTAAATCAGAAATATTTGGTTCTTTTTCAGTTACTGCACTGGTGAATCAAAATTAATTAATTAATTAATTATTAATAATTTATTTTCTGTTTTTCTTTAATCTTTTTTTTTTTTTTTTTTACATTTCTTAGAATCTGAGTATTAAAGCAAAAACGTAGCAGAATAAGATAAAATAGACATTCTTTTATACAGTATCTGATAAGAGAGAATGAACCATGGGTATGATTTGTGAGTTTGTATTTTACTCAGTCGGACTTGCCTGTGTCTCTGGTCATCACTAAAAGAACAGGACATGTATCGCCTGTGCATTTCTGAGCACACTGATCATCCTGCACCTGCTCGGAAAACTCGACATTTATGAAACACGTACTTCTGCCTTTGTATTTAATTTAAATGCAGTGACATCTGGATGCAATTTGAGAAGGCAGACATGCTACTCAATACATCCATCCAGACATAATTTATGACATACAAAGTGACTCAAACATTGCATTCGATAGTCCTGGGTCCCGTTTGTGGGTCATCCATCAAAAGTGAGTTTGGAAACAGCAGGACATGTGCCTAAAACATGACACTTTGGGCATGTTTCCTGTCAAAGACACTCTCTATATTCTCTGCTATGCGTTTTTTTTTTTTTTTTTTTTTTAGATTTTTTTTATTGTTTGTCCTAGAACACAGCTTGGAGCACAGCTGATCTTCCTGCTTTATGTTTACAGTGAGAATAATAGCCCAAATAAATCTAATTCAGATGTACAATGTGTATTACGATCTCAAAGTGAAGTGTAGTTCTCATTGCATGTCCAGAGTTGTTTTATATCACTGGGAATAAATGACCACTATTATTATGTGGTATCATCATTAATGGCAAAACTTAATATAATGCCACTAAACACACAACAAAAGCATGTTGATGGAATTGGCAACAGAAATCTGGACATCATTAACCTGAGGATGTGTGTTTATTAGTCCTGTGGATAAGAATCAGCTGTCAGGTAATAATCTAACATGCTTAAATATCAGGAGTTATAGTGATGCAGCATACCACTGCTATATTATTTGTATATAATTGTCTATAGACAACTATAGAGATTTTGAGGATGTTCCAAAGTAAGTATGTTCCTTTTTAATATGATATCTCTATTATACTATTAATTTCACTATTCTATTGTTACTATATACCACCTCCTAAAACTTAAAGCTTCTCCTGTGGGATTCTCAAAAAAAAAAAAATTAAAAAAAAATCACAAAGGAGTAAATATTCTGATCTCAACCTTTCACGGCAATCAGTGTGTAAATGAAGACCTTTCCATTTAATTAAAAAAACACCTGATTAGGTGGCAGCACATATTGTATGAGTTCAAGAATGAGGACATTCTCATCTGAAAGTGTCATTTTCTATAAATAAAAAAAAGAAAAGCTGATCTGAGAATGCAATCTACCCTAAAGACAATCACCCCACATTCTATTTAACACAGCAGACCAGCATTATGCTCTAAAATGAGCTTTCGAGCCATTCGGTTTTATTAGAACTAACAGTTTTCCATCCTCAATTATAGTCCGAGAATCCACTCATTGTGGTTTTGTAGCTCTCACTATGAAGCCTGAACCATTCTTAAAATAGGTTATGGAATGATCATTAAAATTCATTTCACATCTGTATGAGGCTAAGTGATTGAGTGAACATTTAGGAAGTGATTTTTAAGAAGTTTTTTTTTATTTTTTATTCCAAATACAATAATTCCATATGGCAATATTTATGCGAGTGGTGAAGGGGGGATAGGTGTCTATTCTGGTTTGCTGTAATAACACATTCATCTTTGTGTTTCTGACTGCTTGGCACTCAGCATCATCACAATCACAGGCAACATGAAAACGCTTTGCTCTGGCAAACGGCAGGTGGCAGGACAGCAAAATAACCTTATTCAGAATGATCTTTGTGGCAGAGATTAAGCAGCTGTATTGTGTAATGTCTCATCTCACTCTTAGCAAAAAGCCCAAACCTGATATGGCCTAGCCAGGATAGAGCTCAGGGCCTGCTCTATAGATGTGGTACCCTAATGGATGTGGTACCCTAATGGTCAATGTGCTGGCCTACCTTCTGATTCGGAAGGTTGTGCGTTTGATTCCCATGTCCACCAGGCTGTCACTACTGGGCCCCTGAGCAAGACATTTAACCCTAAAATTGCTCAGATGTATAAAATGTAAGTCACTCGATAAGGATGTCTGCTAAATGCTGTAAATGAAAATCTATTTATTTCACCTTAGAGACTATTTAATAACAAACTAACATGAGAAGAGTCACAGAATCATTTATCGCTAAATCTATCTACATCTATAAATGCTCACCTTGTCTTAATGTTTATCATGTTTAAAGTAGAAAGATGGTAATGCAATTTGTTT